>NW_017306221.1:2546-26549 GCF_001642055.1 Alternaria alternata | reverse complement strand
CTAGAAAACCCCGTTGAGAGTACAATTACGCGTCAAAAGTTTTGCAACGCTAGCGCCAAATCTCTCCCCCACCATCACCACCACCACAACAACAACCCACTATAACTATGTCAACACCGCGTATTTTTGGACGTGAGATATCGCAAAATGTACGGCGTAAGCCAAATATAAGTCTTGCCGAGCGCAATATAGCCATCGGGATGTGGAAAGCTGGCTGTACGATGGTAGAGGTGGCGGACGCGTGCGGGCGCTCGAAATCCACCATATCGCGCCTTATCAAGAAGGCCACCACAACGGGCACAACAGAAGACAAACCACGCAGCGGACGTCCCCAAATACTGTCAAGGCACGCGCGTAAGTTAGTGTATCGAGCTGTCCAAAAAAATCTAAAGATAACCTACGCAGAGCTCCAAAAGGTCGCCCAAGTACACCCACCTAATGGGACCCCATCCGAGCCACCTAGCCGCTCCACGCTGTACAGAGTCCTCCGTAAGACTAGTTTGTTACACGTCCGCTGCAAAAAGCGTCCAAAGCTGACCCTTCAGCGCGCTCGTAAGCGCTTACGCTTCTGCAAGGAGTATCTCCATTTCGCGTAGCGTCAACGCACGCTCAAGTTCACTAACGAGTGCTCTATTCAGAAGGGTTCTAGCCACAATACTAAGTGGTGCTTTCGCTACAACGACGAGAAATAGAAGCCAAGGATGCTTACAGAGGTTACAACTGGTGGCAAACCTGCCCAGATGGTGTGGGCGGCAATATGGCTCGATGAACGTGGGTATCCTCGGCGGAGCGATCTCATTATAATGCAGCGAGATCCTGATGCTCCCCGTAGTGGTTACTCCGCCTAATCTTACATACAAGCGCTGCAACAAGGTCTTCTGCCTCACTAGAGGCCTTTACAACGCTTTATGCACGATAACGCGAGGATACACACGGCGCAGGTGGTTGCAAACTTCATGGCAAATCACGAGATCCAACCTATTGAATGGCCACCGTACTCACCAGATCTTAACCCAATTAAACACCTTTGGTGGCATCTCAAAAAGCTTCTCCATCTTCGATACCCGCAATACAACAACCTCTCAAGGGCTGAAGATAAGTAGGATAGATTCTGTAACGCGCTGAAATTGTGCTGGCGGAGTATCCCCGGCGCTCTAATCAAGTCCCTTATATTGTCTATGCCACGCCGCCTTAAAGCTTGTATCAAAGCCAAAGGGTGGCATACAAGGTACTAGCTATCGACAATAAAATCCTGCTTTAAAACATTAAAAAAGATGTTGGTTTAGGTGAGTTATCCACCCAAAACAGCATTGCCCAAAATGGTGGTTCGGCGCTTCGGCAGCTTGGCGTTGCAAAACTTTTGACCTAGTACTGTACTTAGGAGGATTTCATACTACTTTCGTATCTAGCACCTATTTAGTGTAAGCCTTAGGAAGTACCTTCGCAGACTGTCAGCTCCGCATCTGAGCAGTGAATAATAGTACATCAGCTGATATGTGATCTTGTCTTATAGTCACATAGATCTCGTGACATCTGCAGTTCAAAACCTGCGTCGCATTCGCGACACGGACGGATTTATTAGTGACTCCTGACTCGCAGACTTACTCTATGGTCTGGCCTCTAGTGAGACGTTCGGGACAATCTCTATTGAGATAAAGACACAGAATGCGGCGGTCATCGTCAGGAAACAAGAAGCTGGTACTGATGTTGTCTTTGAGGTGTTCGAGCTGTTGCCGCCAAACGAGACTGTGATACGAACAAAGGGTCGACTTAAGCGCTCCTTTCTGACTTTTGCCTATTGAATACCCTTCAAACAGTTCTAGGAGCGAGGTCTAATTGAAGCATGAGCACAAACGCTTGGAAGGATAAGCTGGGAAGAAGCTCCGGGCTTCCAGCCTCAGACAGACAAAGAGTAGCAAGACCACTATGAGACTCACGATACCACGCACCTAGGCTTGATTACTGATTTACTCGTACACTTCCTATCCGTCATCAGCTAGCCTACTGACTTGCAGGGTGTTTAAAAAAAACACTCACGAAGATGTCCTATGCAAACACAGCTCCCCACTATAGAGAAGATTAGCCTTGTGGCTCCTTGTCCGCACAACTATGCAGCTCTAGATCGCTCGCACGTCGTCTATGAGCGTATACAAGGCTGTCATAGTGAACCTGTTAGCGAGGCTTCTCTAAAGTGTAAAAGCACATTACAAGATAACAGGTATGTAAGGTTGATTTACGTGTTAATGTGCTTTTCGATCCTATGTTGCTATCAGTTGAGCGTGATTTATTTCTGTTTTAAAACCTGATGACACGAGCCTTGCTGTTAGCCGAGCAGTACTAAATTGCCCGAGTAGCCTGCTAACGTGTTGTGTGGGACTCAAGACATCGACCTAGTGCACATCACCTCCGCCAAATTGACCGGCCGCTTACAGAAGGTGAGGAAACTGATTCCCAGACCCTTCTTCGATCTCTACACTAAGTCAGCCCAAACGCTCGTACACTAGGCACGATTATCCATAGTCGCTAGGATCGACCGCGTAACGAACAGCGCAGGTAGATGTATAGATATAACAGTGCTCGCAGATCTCTAGCCCTACAACGAGCTTAACATCTATATCCCAGCAATAAATGACTTCGTTACAAAAATATCTAGTAGAACACGTCAAACTGGTGTATCAAATTTTCAATCGACTTCAAAATGCCTAGTATGTCCCAAGCATGAGCTGCTCACCAGCTTCAGCGGCTCGGGAGAATACACGCGCTTCTACTTGGCGACAGTGGAGAGATAGGTCGAAGACCACCTTTCCTCTTAGACTGAGCGACACATGTCCGATAACACGTCCTGCGAGAAGCTACGACAGCTTCTGCAAGAGTATTTCCACCAGGCAAGCTCTTCATACAGCACCGCAAGCGATATACTAGGGAGTCTATCTATCGCGTATCTCACTGTAATGGAGTTGTAAGTTGCATGTGACAAGTGCGCTTGTAGGATGTATCTATTACTGTACGACTTCAATCCAGAGGTGGAATTGTCCTCTTTCAATTCGCTTTCTTTGCCCTTCGAGAGTCAATTGGGGCGGCTGTTGGTCGCTAAGGCCTACCTGCAATGCCACCGAAGAGATGCGAGGGCTGATGCTCTATCTCTCTACTGCGACTTTGGGTTTCTATCTTCGTTCGCAGTTAGGTTTTCTGATGGATCTCTAGAATATTATAGGTTGCTCTCAGATATTAAGCAGCAGGCAACGGTAGCACGTTAAGAGAAGTGCTGCGAGTTGGCTCAGAAGAAACAACAGCATTACGACCTTGTAGCTGCGTCTGATAGGCGTGACTGCGACTACTAAGTGGTTTACAACGAGTACTACGGATTAAGCAGTACTGAGCATGCACCCTGGTGCAGGAAATGTAGCTTACGGACTCAAGCTGAGCAACTCGAAATTTATGTTTATGAATGGCCGCTTTATTTAGACTAAGCGATCGCAAAAGCAACAGTGTTTGAACTACAAATCCCAACGGCCTATAGTCACCAGCGCGACGCGACAATGCTCTTACGAGTGGAAATGCTAGGCTTCATTCATGCCAGAACTACAGACCCGAGAGCGAGATACGATCTCTACACGCAAGATGGGTTGAGTAGTTTTTGGACCTCCCCGTCCGATCGGCGTGTTTACCTTGAATCCGAGGTCAAGCCACTCACAGGGAGCCATTACAGCGTTAAAGAGGGTGTTGACTTCCTAAAAGAAAAGGAAGTCTGTGTTGAAAATGCACTTCAATACCAGTACTTCGACAGCTCGTACAACACCTTCATTACCATTCTGGATTCCAGTCAACAAGTATCCAAAAATTGCACATACCAACTTCCGTCTCGCTCGTCGCAATTTCAAGCTTACTTGAGGTCATCTACCATATTGAATGTCATAACCCCGAACCAGGTGATTGCACGCTTGTCCGATTGCCCCCCGCACTTCTCTTTGGTCGAATACAAGACCTTCAGGTGTCTTCCTATTGGGTACAGAATCCAGTATCAGAATCTTCTGGTGCAGCTTGCAATGCCAACTATTGACTTGAATAAGATCGAGACGCATTGCTTGCTTTTGCAGACCATGCACCGCGCAGGTCCGCCTACAAGCAACAACAAGCTAGAGCGTGTTGCCCACGAGATCCTCATGGATGAGACGTTCTTTCGAGCCCTTGTGGATAAGATCGAAACGGCTCTGAGGCGCATCAGCGAAAATTGGGAGACTTGGAGAGCTGTCGCCGCTCTAGTGCAGGTAATGTTGCGAATACTCAGCATCAATGCTTCGGATCAGATTGCCACAAGATGTACGCAGCTGCTTCAAGAGGCTCGTGTGATATCATTGGAATGGTTGACTCGCCTCAAGAAACGGCTCCCTACAGTAATAGACGATCTGCAGCGGAAAGAGCTCTCTTCCAGACTTACCGAAATAGGTTTCCTGTGTACGAATACATTCGACATCGACGGAAGATTCCTAAAAGACATCCTTTGTTCCCCTTCAAGAGTTTCGGTACTGCTTCAGGCTTCAATCGTGGTGCAAGAGAACAAAGATGCCACATCTTCGGAGCACGAGTATCTCCATCGCGCTATGCTGCAGTCGTGGAGATCACTGCTTCCTCGAGCTTTGTCAGTGCTTACCAGAGAGATATCTTCTGACATCGTACAAGAAGGTCTCAACCGAGCTGTGGCGGCATTGTAGGCAGTCTTTCGCCCTACAAATCACTGGAGCGTACTTGAGGATCCTCAACACCACTGGGTCCACGTCGAGTACGATGCACAAGCTGTACACCTCAGCCTCCTTACCGCTGAGTTGCTCGTGAACGGGCTGCCACTTTCTCGACTGCCAGTGCAATACTGTCAACATCAATTGTATGCTTCGCCCCTCGACAAGGTGCCTATAGAGGTGACATCTGCTGTAGAGCCAGGCATGGAGTTTTCTGCGATGCACCCCTTCCACCCCAAATGGTGTTACAACCTCAATTTCGGAATGGAAGGCTCGAATATGCTTATCCTAGCTGCTCGAGGTGGAACGAAATTTGATCTTGTCCCCTCTCGTGTATTCGAGAATCGACTTCCGACAATGTCCGTTGCTGACTACTTCCACTGGTATGACCACGATACCGGGAAAGTAGAAATTCGCCCCCGAGACGATTCCTGGGCTTCAGTCAGTGGGCTGTGGCGCCCGAAGAGATATGGACCTAGTTGGCGCCTCTAGAGGGTAGACACCTATCTGGTCAGTCCAGCAAGCAATACTGGCAGCACAATACCGAACATCCTGTCGCCTTTGGAGCTTCTGTTGCACATTCATATCTTGTCTACAAAGTCTTTTATTCTCTCCATAGAGCTTCCCCGGCGACGACTAGGCTTCCATCACAAGCAGGGCGATTCTAAGATCCCTTCGCATGAATATAAGGGAATGGTCATCGATACCGATCAGCGAATGGGAACGATGTCTGGACTGGCCAGCGTACTTGTTTTCAAGGCTGAACAGGGAATCGAGCATCGCTTGGCTCTCATAGCAGAGGGCGTTGTGGCATATTCAAGGACAACGACGGGGCATGTTTCTGTTTCGACTAGATTGGACGCGGTTTGTGCGACCCACGCGTATCAGGTAGACCAGCTTTTGGGACGGCTGATAGGCAACGGAAGTTTGCAAAGCAAGCTCCTCCTGTGCTACCTTCATGCACTTACTTCGCACTGCCTGCCAGACATCCTGACCGGCTATACTGGGACTGAGGCTGCACTACTAATCTTACAGTCAGGCGCAGTATCATCCTTCGACGTGCTGACAACGGCCAATATTGGCCTCCTGGAGTCCATCGCTCGACTGACACCAGGACGGATGTTCTATCCTTCTCATAAGGAGGTCATGCAAGAGGTCCATTGAGACAAAACATATCCTCGTTGTCCCGGCTTCTATACGGCGGTCGACAGACTGTTCTCCATATCAAAGAGAACGAAGCTGCTTCATTCTAGCGACATCTATGTAGATCCACCGAAGCTAGACTTTCTGAAGCTTCACCTGCTTGAGAGAGACACGATAAGAACATCGTCTGTCCGCGTCGATGGCTTTGGCGCAGAGTACCATACCCGTACTTTTAATCAGTGTTATGAAGTCATAGCTAGCGTTGCCGACCCGCAACGGGGACCGCGTGGTGCCGTTGCCGCTGAACTGATTTTTCGCAGGCAGGCTACTCTCCACTCTCCTGTCCACGCGCATAGCCTCGTGAAATCCCTTCGAACAATCCATCTGCATGACGCCACAGTCCAAGGTTACAACGCATTATTGGAGCCACCCACGCTTCGTTACAACGCTTCATGGCTCGTGGAGCCATCTTCCTTCCTCCCAGACATGTGGTGCAACCTGCACTCATGGCTTGCGACAACGCCTTGGCATTATAACAAGTTCGATCTGATGATTTGGTTGTCAACTGCAGCGTTCACGGAATCCGCAGACACGGATGTCATCCAAGCCCTGGCCGCATTCTATAATTGCTCTGATCTAGCGCCAGTCGAAATCCCTTCGGACGCCAGATTCGACTTAGCAGAAGGAGATTCTCCTGCTTTATCTACCATTAAGAATCTGGTACAGATACATCAACCTTACGAAGTTTGTCCTGAGTATGACTTACCGCAGCTGCCCGGCGAGCAGTATTGGCAATGGGACAGGAGAAGAAGAACACTTTTTGAGATGCATCAAAGCAACGCTGCCAAGACTGTCGCACGCGCACTCCACAACCAGTGGCCCTGTGAGGTACCAAGTACACCACGTACTCAGTTTGCGGAAACATACCTGAATACTGAGAGGGCTATGTCGGAGGTTGGGCGAATGTTCAAAATCTGGTACGATAACCGTTGCTTTTATCGATACCTTGAGAACATCTCATCGACTCTGGCACGACAAGATGTTGACCCTTTGAGGATTAGAGACAACCGCGTCGCTTATGTGCGCGAAAACTGTAGAGGGATACATAAATCCTCTTTCTGCAGTGTCAAAGACATCTTCGGCTTAGAGGCGCCGGCATTAGTTGCATTTTGTAAGTCTACCCCAGCACTGTACACTACAGACAACTCGGATACGCGTTTACTGGGTGCGCTTCATCAACTTCTTGACGTCGTCCTCTCCCACACGCTATACTAATATGATGTATAGCATCGAGCCCTACCGACTTGTGCTTGTCAATGTTGCCGACGCCGCTCCCAAAGTTGACAGAGCAGCGAGCCAAAGACAAAGGTATCGATCAAGCCAGGATGCGGCTCACGTCGCTTTTCCGAAAGCTCAGACCCGGTGCAAAGTCTCTACGTGAGAAGGATTACCTCTTGGACTTATACGCAAGTTGCGACTCGCTTGCACTCCACAGAAAACCACCCCCAATACGTGCGGACATGACACAAAGCGAGCTCTACAGGCTCGTGGAGAGATACGTGCACGATTGCCAGCAGTATCTTGATGATACGAGCTCCATCCTACAAAACCATATTCACACAGGCGATGGGATTGCGGTCAAAATAGGCCAATCACCCCGAGTCTCCCCCATATTCTGGCTTCGTCAGTTAAATAGAGATCGCTTCGATACCCTGACTGAGGCTTGGAAAGTAGTAGTCATCCAGTACGGTCTTTCTTTGACCCAGCTCCAGCGCGCCAGGAGACTTCTGGCAGTTTCTCTTCACCCATATGAGTTTGCCGAAGAGTTGTACAACCGTGGGCACCAGAATTGGAAACCCATGGAGTTTTTGAGACGTTGCTGCTTGAGGCCGAGAGTGGTCTACTAGTCCGCGAGGTGCAGGAAGAAATCGCAAAACGGATGCGATGCCCACCGAAGCAAGCAAACTCCGTCATGCAATTCAACATGGGAAAGGGAAAGTCCTCCGTCGTCATCCCGACCATCGCTGCCTATCTGGCTCAAGGCGACTTGTGAGTGATCCTGTCCGCATTATGTACCTTTCATCGTACTGGCTCCCGCCGATAAAGGCTCGTCAGAGTCATTGTTGCAAAGTCGCAGTCACGACAGATGTTTCAAATGCTGGTCGAATAGCTCGGCGGGCTGCTCAACAGGAGAATCTACCATATACCTTTCTCTAGAGCCCTTAAACTCAGTCCCTCCGAAGCTGATGCTATTGGCGAGATTTTACAAGAATGCAGGGCTAACCGTAGTATTCTGCTCGTCCAACCTGAACACATCTTGTCCTTCAAGCTTATGGGCATCGAGTGCCTCAGCGGGCAGTCTGACGTAGGAAGGTCACTTTTGCGAACTCAGCATTTCTTCGACAGACACTCCCGGGACATTTTCGATGAAAGTGATGGAAATTCCATCGTCAAGTTTGAATTGGTGTACACAATGGGTATGTGCCGCAAACGACTGTCACTGCTAAATTTCGCTGTCTCTACCTAGAAGGATTGATCAGTATCAGCCTGCTAAGTCGCGGCGTCACATGTTTACGTCGTCTTGAGTCCTCATACTGACCTATTTTCAGGTACCCAAGCGCCAATACAGCTCAATCCAGACAGATGGATCATAATCCACTCACTCCTGGGATTGGTCACCAGATACACCGCCGATGTCAAGACAATGTTTCCCTCTTCGATTGAATTCAACAAACACCAGGCGTCACATTATCCTCGCACGCGTATTCTCCGTGGTGATGCAGAAGAAAAGCTGCTGGACCTGATCACGGAACACATATGCATGGTCGGCATCTCAGGCCTTCTTTCCATAGCGCGGCAGCCTTCCGAGATGAGACAGACTATCCTACGCTACATCCGCCAGCGTAATCTCACCCCTACAGACGTTGACGCAGTTGAAAAAGGGACTTTCTCCACAGAAACCACCGAAGGCCTGCTGCTCCTCTTGCGGGGTCTCATTGCAGGCGGTGTGCTAAGCTTTGCGCTAAAGTCCAAGCGATGGAGGGTCAATTACGGTATCGCCCGCAGCCGCAAACCAAAAACTCAATTGGCTGTGCCATACCGCTCGAAAGACAGCCCGTCGCCCCGGTCCGAGTTCAGTCATCCGGATGTGGTCATCACGCTCACGTCACTTACCTATTACTATGGCGACCTAGATGATCAGGACCTCTTTGACACGTTTGCACATTTCGAGAAGTCGGATCAATCCGATGTTGAGTACGAAATATGAGTCCGCTCGGCAAGAGCTCTTCCCGAAGCCTTCCAGCACCTCACGGGCATCAACATGAAAGATCGTCATCAGTGCATCACGGAGATATTCCCATCGATTGTTTTCTGTCCCACATTGTTTTGCCCAAAGCGATGAAGGAGTTTCCATCCAAGCTCTCTGCATCCGGCTGGGACCTTGGTGCCGTCAAATCTCATCCCACGACCGGCTTCAGCGGCACGAACGACTCACGTCAAGTACTCCCGCTCAGGGTTCGTTATATTGATTCCGAAAAACAGAACCACACCAATGCCCTAGTGTTGGCTTACCTACTGCAGGATGAGAATTCTGTCAAACTGCTACCGTCGCAGACAGATGCTGAGCGTCTACTGGAGATCGTCGACGCAATGGAATTGCCGACTCGGGTGATTCTCGATGCTGGTGCGCAAATATTGGAGCTCAGTAACTTTCAAGTGGTTGAAACGTGGCTTCGCATAAGCAACTCAAACGATATCAAAGCAAAAGCAGTCATCTTCTTCAACGACCATGAAAAACTCTCGGTCCTCGATCACAATGGCTGCGTTGAGCGACTGCAAACATCGCCGTTTTCGAAGCATCTGCAAGAATGTCTTGTATATCTCGACCAGGCCCACACCTGGGGAACGGATTTGAAGATGCCGAAGCAATACCAGGCCGCTGTAACGTTAGGCGCAAACTTGACAAAGGATGCGCTAGTGCAAGCATGTATGCGGATGCAGAAGCTGAGCAAGGGCCAGTCAATCGTCTTCTGCATTCCGGAAGAGATACAGACAAAGATTCTGCAGTGCACCTCAAAGTCGTGCAGTACAGAGATAGAAGTTTCTGTTCTTTTGGTATGGGCAATCGCAGAGACGTGGGCAGACATGCGGCGGAATATACCTTTGTGGGCTGCTCAAGGTCACCGCTATGAGGACTACAAGGATTGCTTGAACGGAGCGGAAGCAACTGTAGAGCAAGCGAAATCTTTTCTCGAAACAGAAGCGCAAAGCCTCGAAGATCGCTATCGACCTCGTCCTGGTAATCTATCCGATGCAATGAAGGATCGGGACACCATCAATAGTAGCATTCGGGAGATCCTCAAGCGTTATCGAGACTTCGAGGCAGTGTCTCTAGACACAGCAACGCTTCAAGAAGAGCAAGAGAGAGAACTCTCAACAGAAATCGAGGAAGAGCGCGAAGTCCAGAGACCTGCACCTATGGAAGCTGAGAAGCACAAATTACACCCTGACCTTGTCAGGCTGGTGGACGCTGGCGTTTTTCCGGAAAGGTCAAGCGCATTCATATCCGCGTTTCAGACTCTGAAGTCAACGAGTGCTGCAAAACAATTTGATCTTGAACAATTCCCAGAAGACCTGCTCATGACAGCGGACTTCGAGCGCACTGCCAAGCACCCACAAGGAGTCATGTCAGACTCGTACGTCTCGGACTCGTATCTCAGGCCTTTGCAATGAATCCTCTCAGTCACGATGGGACATGAGCCCTCCGCTGACTGGTGCTTAATCATCCTTAGTCCCTTCGAAGCTGAACAACTCATCGCGAAAATTCGAACCTCGAAGCTAGTGACACTGCATCTTTACGCTCCGCGTCCTAATCGGAGCTATGGCCCACTCGATACGCTCGACCTGTATTGCGTCGGCCGTGAGTTCTCTGCAGGCATCTTGAGCCTTTGCCGAAGCCAGATCGTTCAGCTCAATCTCTTCGCCAGCCAACTCTACTTCCAGTCCTACGCAGAGTATGCCGAGCTGTGTAGATACCTGGGTCTAGCTTGGAAAACTCCTAGAGGGGGACAGAAGCTGCAGGTCGACGGATTTATTGTACCGCCTGCTGGTGTCTGGTGCTTGAACGCGAGTCCTGTACGGCTCTTGAAAGATTATATGAAGACGAGACGAGAAGGGGAGGACATGGAGAAGACGCATCTCGTTAAAGTGCTTGAGTGTGGCTTGCTGGAGAAGTGCGAAATCGATAGCGATTAGATTGGGCGCGCCACTTTGATACTTCCCCGATCCTTGTCACGCTTCATCACGCCGAGCATTAAGAACGAGATACTCGAGAAAATGTCTAGATTTAGAAACGCATGCAAAATTGAAACTAAAGATATTTGTCCAACTGAATTTCGCCTCGAAAGTAGTTCCTGGACTTCGTACTGACCTCTGCACGTCTTGTAACTTCGCACCAACGTTAGTGTAACCGTCCCCTCGATCTCATTCGTTGCTAAGAAAACTCTGTAAGGAATTGCGTGCAAAATGTATCCCCAACATCCGACAGCATACGCGATAGAACGCTATGAGAACATGAGTATCATGGTTGATACCATAGCCATACTTGAGAGAGATCTTCCATACATGTATCAAGGCCGATAGTCAACCACGAGCTGGAGGCGTCAATATGATCAGGTTGTGATAGCACAGGAATCAGATCTCGTCAAAATAATCATCAGTTCCTGATCGGTAGTAAATCTCGAATTTCCCCCTTTCGCAGATAGGGTGATCTACGCTTCTGACCAGTGAAGCAGGCGACTGGTTCTGTTAGACTCTCCAGCGGTGTACCCTGAGGCTACGGACGATCTTCCGGATTGGATATCATGGATGTAATGTACCAAGTCCGATCAAGAGACTACAATGTTACATTGTCTGGTAGGTACGCTGCACGGGGAAGCACACACTATGAAATCCTGACGTTTAGTTGCATGGTAGATATCAGTCCGTGTCATGATATCATATAAAGCTAGGCTCTTGCTCTGTATTTGCTTTTGTCGTCACAAGAAACGAAGGGGGGCTCAGTCTTCGGTAAAGCTGCTTCACTGACCTTTCTTCCTCCTCGAAAGATGAAAACTGTTAAGGCCATTAATCGTTGACACCCACTGAAAATATGCGTAGAAGCTCACGGGGTGTATGCTATCAGTTCCAGGAAAATGGTCACTGCAATTACGGTTCGGGTTGCAAGTTCTCTCACCCTGGCGGCTCACGACCGGTATCAAGCAGAGGGGTAGGTGGCCAGGATAGAACGATTTATTCCGACCTCTCTTTGCTAAATTGTTAAAGAGGCAACTACATCTTCTCCCGTACCATCAGCGCAGAGCAGAGCAGGATTTAGACGCAATCTCGGCTTTTTTCACCCAGTATCCAGACTTTCCCTATGATCTCAAGAGGAGCGTGGCGGAGGAGTTTTATCGCATGTGCGACTTCTTTGCTTGGGACAAGGACTGTGAGGAACGTAAACAAGCTCGTCGGATATTCAACGACGCCCTGGTCATACGATTTAATGGCTTGTACGGTACCGATGTCGCTGACATCGAGAACTGGCATAAGCTTTGTGTAGCCCTCTACATTGAGCCATTGCCTGACACTATTCCTCACTGCAAGAAGGTATGATTGTGGCAGCCATTCAAGAAAACCCTTTTCTAAGCATGAACAGAAGATAAAGACGATTCACGTCAATCTTGTAGATCTGGTGGACGTCTCGCGAGATGCAGTCGAGCTCTTTCCTTCTCTCGAAGAGTTGAGGGAGTATACTATTGGTAGCGGAAAGTTTTTCCCAAAGAGATCCGCCTATGCTGGTGGGGTTCTGAAATTCCTGCTACGCGAGATCTTGTGATCCTCGTACGGGTGAGACAGTACGCAAGGAATATCAAAGCACGTACACATAGTTTGCGATCGACCACAGTATGCTGGAAGTTTTGTAGAGTATCCATGTAGTTGCAGTACCATCCATTCGGCAAGTTGGCTGTCACCCAGACGTAAGCATCAAAAGCGCATCACCTAAAGTCTCAGCGCAATGCGTTACATTGAGCGCTCTATTACTAACAGCGGACTTCACCTGCACCACCTTTGTCTCTCCGCCTCGATGTCAATCTGACCGTTGCTGTCGTAGTGCGTCGGACTGATCACATCCACTACCTTCTGGACATCTGGATCTAGTGGATTGTTTCGCAAACGCTAGTGTCCGTGTATGAAGCTGCTCAGCGTGCGATAGAGGCCGTTTACAACCTTGTTGTACTTTTCGTCACAAACCAGCGTTCGGAGAGGCTGGTCGTCACGACTTGAATTTTGTCTGTACTGTTTCCATCGAGCTTATCAAAACAGCCTCCACCGATTACCAAAACCTTGCTGTCTAGAATCAAAAGCCGGCAGGTGCTCGAACAGCCACCGGCAAGCTACAAGAAGTTCAACATCTTGAGTTCCGCTCGATGCCGTGATCGGGTGGCCGATGTTGATGCAGCTTTCCTTAATCTGTTCTGGCATTGTTATGAGGCAACGTGCATTCATTATCTCGTTTCTTTCGAGTCGACTGCGAAGGTGTTGGAGCTCGTTCTCTCGTGGTTTTCATTGTCTTTGAAGCTCTGACGAGACGTTCACGTCACATTGCTGTGAACGGCTTAATGTTGCGACAGTCGATCGAAGCTCGTTGTATTGTAGTGCTAGATAATCAACGTGCTGTTTTGTGTCTTCTGCCAAGTTCAGGCTCATCAATCTCACTGAGACTACTCGTTCGTCGAGTTCTTTGACGTGTTTTTCCGTGCTGCGGGCTAGAACAGCAGTCTCATCAAGATGCGATGCAGTTTGCAACCATCTCTGTTGCAACACGAGGGAGCTGAGTTTATCCAGGAGTGTGTTTAGGTATCGCTCCGGATCTTTTAGGGATGTGAGAAGTCCCAGGGATTTGCAGAAAGTTTGTATCCCGGCGCAAAACTTCGTCCATGCTGGACATCGCTTGGCGCTCTTGTAGCAACTCCGATAGAAGGTTGCCCCGTACTTGTCAGGAATGCAAACCAGTCGGCAGACTTCGCGTTCAGTCAGTTCTGAGATGTATCGTCGGTCTTCATAGAACTAGATATCTGCCTCATCGAGATCGCTTCGGTATGTTGTGTTTCCGTCGAAGAAGCGCATACGGTATGTGTAACGAAGAAGCGTGAAGAACCACATCCGAGTCAGCTTAAATAGCTTTGTGATTGTCTGTGCTGGATCCTTCCAGAAAGAGACTGTAGCTTGCTGCAGATTGGAGTGAACATTGTCTTCTGGCACAGGCGCAGGGTACAGGACCTCGCGAAGCCAAGTATGCTTCTTCAAGAGCGTCTGTAACAAGTATTGTCTTCGAATGCGTGTAGCCATATATGGCATTTTGAGTCTAGCTAAGGTCTTTCATCCATGGGATGCGATATACCAGAAGTCCAACGATTTGTTCGGTTTATCTGGAATGACCTCCGATGGGATGTAATACAATAACTCAGAGACCTTAGCTAGGCCGAAACATACAACTGGAAAGTGGCCCATCATCGATAAGACGTGCTGTAGTCAGCGAGACTTCGGCAGCCAGCATCGATTGGGGCAGAATGTTTCGCCTCCAGATCGACGTCGCTGGTCAGTAGGGCCTCGAGAGCCCCAGCGACGAGAGGAGAACAGCACGTATACTTGTGGCGTGTAGGCTACTGATAGGCTTTGGTAGAATACCTTGTGTTTTCTAGCAAAGTATTTAACTGACTTGCAGCTATAGGCTAAAACACGAAGTAGGTATGCAGATCGACTTGCGTCCTGGAGCACGGTCTTTCAACGGGCGCTCGACATCTCGTAGAATGACTTGACAAGCAGAGAGAGCTGGCGGCCTGTGGTATTGAGTGCACGTTTTGAACGGAAATGCATGCCTTGAACCCACTGATTCCAGCGATTCGTTATTCGATCAACGTTACTCGCGCCATCTCGTCGCCGCAGGATCAAGCGTCTTGACGTCCGCCGCTTTGGGTGCAGTGATGCCGGGTGCGGGGTCGTGGGACCAATCGCCAGGTGTCACGAGGTGTATCGATAGATCAATCATGATCATAGACCGCAAGAATATTATGCGATCTGACGAGTAGGGAACATCACAACTTTCATAATGCTATGTTGGCCATCAGAATGCACAAGCAGAATTGGCTATGCTAACATTTCAACCACTTGAACAAGTCATCTTTAGAGTAGAGTAGACTTAAGAGCATGAGTCCGGAAAGCAAATTACTCTGGTTGGGATGGAAATTACTAACGCAAAACTTCACCCATAGCAACTTGGTGTCCTGTCACTTCCATAGCTCTCTATCGATACTGTCGCGTTTACCGTGGCTATGTTTTATCAAGTCCGAGTTTTCCTATCATTTGTATCGCCTCAAACATCGAAGGATCTCTGTAGCACGGTTGAGTGCAGGTATCATAGACAGAAGAATTTAGAGGAAATGTATGTGTTTTTGCTGAATGCATTGTCCTAGCTAGTTCTATATAAAAAGGTCACTGCAGTGCATAAGCAGTGAAGATTTTAAGGGTAGATGTAGCAGACTCTATACGCTTACAACCAGGAGACCTCTTTGTCTACTATATCACGCTTAACGTCCTCTACCCTCCTGTTGCGAACGAAGAAATGCGACGGCTGCTTGTATACCACCCACACAAGCCTCATCCTCGGTAATGCATCCTTGGGCTTCAGCAATCACGGTCCCTTCGACTCTGACGCTGCACACGAAGATTGCACGATCTTCGCCCGAAAATACCGGTTGAACATCAATCTCAAGCTTAGAAGAGCCAATCAGGCCTTGTAGTTCATCTCTCGGATGCACAACGTCCAAAGAGCCTTCCGCCATACGTGCAGCGTAGTATTTCAGACCGATGCGCTCGAACAACTTCTCGCATTCTGAAAGATCGCCCTGCGAATCATTGAATACCGCACCAAAGACGCTTTCCACCAGGTCGGAGTAAAACTTGTCAAGGCCTAAGCGAGCCAACAGTTTCCACGGATATGTCGCACCCTCGCTGAGGATCTTCTGTATCTCAGCACCACATTGTTCAAAAGTGTGGCCAGCGTTCTTGTGAGCCTGCACTACTTCTGGAGAGTGGTGACGCATGAACTGCCATAGTGGCACTTTCTCGCAGTATCGTACCTCGTGCGGGCGGTGATCTGGGCCCGTTTCGATGCGGACTAGATCTCTGTCCATGCTGAAATGAAGACAAAGATAACCGAGTATATTCTTGTTCCCAAGAGCTGCTTTGATGCGAGTCATCTGTCCTTGGGACAACTCAGGTAGGCAACGCGAGAGGAAAGTGGAGATGAGCACATCCAAGACTGCATCTCCCAGGAACTCAAGCCTCTGATAAGACTCTGTCTTAGCATCGATGCCACAGGAAGGATGCGTCAATGCTTCCAGCAGCAACAACTCATCTTGAAAGCGGTAGCCAATCAGGGTCTCAGCTTCGGGGTCTCTCGGACTGTTGGACTTCACCGATATTCGCTCTGGAAACTGAGGTACAACGGCGCTGATCTCAGGAAGGAAGACGTTGGTGCACGCTCTCGCCGCTTTGAAGCCTGAGTCAATGTATGCAGCTCCGATAAGAGCTTCAACGACATCGGCCAAGGCTTTGATTCCGAGTGTTCGCTCCTCCGCCTCTTGGTCTGCATCGGAGATGCGTGGAACTGACCATTTACGCCGCAGCGGGTCTGTCAAGATGAACGAGCCTAATCCCTTTGCTATAGCAGCTCTGGCGAGTCTGGCGTTCGATACAAGGCTGTCTTTCCGCTGAGAAAGGTACCCTTCCGGCCAGTTGCCGTGATCTGTGAATAGCTGGACAGAAGTTTGGAATTTTAGTAGCGCGTCTCCAAAGAACTCGAAGCGCTGATAGTTGGTTGCCCTCCCAGCAGACGGCGCAGAGATTGCTGTCACAATGTGCGATAGACTGCAAAACGAAACATTGAGCAGGATCGTTTCCTGCAGTTGGTGGGCTACGGTAGAGGCCTCAATGTGCCGCCAGAGAGATGGAACAAACAAGTTGAATATCGCGAATCTATGGTCCAGAAGATCGACTGTACATTCGCGAGCCCGAATTTGCACGGCTGCCGATGGTCTTCGTAGATCGACAGCCGGAGCAGCAGCAAAATGGTTCGTGAGCGCATTCGGCGCTTCGAAGTTCCGACGCTTGATGAGGGGGACGCACACTACTTCCAGATCGAGCTTTTGTTGCGGTTCGCTGGTCATGCAAAAGAAGACCAATGGTTTTCCGTTCAGCTTGGTAGATCGGACAAGTCCCTGGATATCCTCACTACTACTCGTTAGGGCGTCGAGCATGTCTACACGTCCTTCGTATGCCTTGAACCAATCCATCAACTGATTCTCTTCGATGTCTGGACCGAGGAGGAGCACAAAGTCTGTCTTGTGACTAACGCTCTGATCGGAACGTGTCGACTTATCTAGGAGCTGGGTGACAGCCCTTAGCTGTTCTAGCATGTCAATGCTTGCAACTGACTTCCGAGATTGGTTCCCGAAGCTGGCTTGGAAGATAGTCTCTGAATCCCAGTATAACAAGACATCTGGAATATAGGATAATCTTGTCGGAGTCGTGAGCCTCATTGACAGCTTCTCATGCGTTCGATTGCAACTGACTGTTATCGTGGTCTGATGCAAGTCGGGAGTCGCCCATGCCCGCGCCATCTGAGTAAACGGCTTTATCTGCTTGCTCCGCAATGCCTTTTTCAAGAGTTGCTCTGTGTTCGCATCATGGTCTTTCCACTCGTGTGTCAACGGGAGAAGGTGGCCATTCAAAAGTCCGGCTTCGAACAGAGCGACGTAACACTGGAAGGCCGCATCTCTCATCGCTGCTCGCTCGGTTCGCCATCCTCGTCGCCCACGAGTAGATCGAAGTGAAGATTTGACGCAATTGGGAAGTGTCACAGTGCAGGTAATCAGCCCGCTGTCCTTTTCCCTGAAAGAGAACACTGGGCGCGTTTCGGCATATCTCTGCCGAGGCATAACGTCGCAAAAGTGATGAAGATGTGACATGGCTTTCTCAGCTGTCAAGTAGGCTCTGTGGGTCTGGTCAGTCTTCTGATGGAGAATCTAAATGTGACATACCCTGTAGCTCCAACGCAAAGCGAGTCGTCCACTGACTCTTGTTCGTTCTCCAGTAACGCAATCCTTGTTCTCGCTCGATCATCGTCTTGGTACATCTTGGCTAAAGCGTTCTCGAGCTCTGGCCAGCTATCGAGCTTCGTCTGAATACTGTCTGTGGGGACCATAATGACGTACTGAGAGGCATACATCCTGGCGCGGCCGCGGCGCTGAATATATGACTTGAGGTTCGAAGGCGCATCGAAGCATACCACTAGATTGCATGCGGCCACATCGATCCCTTCTTCGAGCGCGTCCGTGGCGATGACGATGTTTTTCTTCCCAGTGCGGAATTCAAGCATAGTGTCTTTCTGTGCTTCCTTATCGAGCAGCTCACATAAGGCGAGTTTGCCGTGCGAACTGTTTGACAAGCCAACAAAAGTGGCACACTTGAACCTCGTCATTGTCCGCGGATGATTAGCCAGAATAGTGTAGAGTACACCGACTATAGCCCGCTGTTGGACGAAGATCAGTCCCGAGCATTGTTCCGGCTCCTGACGTTCTAAGAAGGCTATTAATCGTTCGACCTTGGGAGACAACTGACTCCGGAGGGACAGAACGTCAGGCGCTTGGGTGAGCTCTTCTCGATTGAATACATGCTGCAGTTGATATACCATTTTGTCTTCTTCTTTGATATAGAATGCTGACGCCTCCAAAAGTTCAGCTTTGTTTCTTATCCTTTCAGTTGTGCGAAGGATATAGTAGGCTGCTGCGGAAGGCCCGAGCTCTTTGTAGACATGTGTCGCCTTGTTGTAAAACTTCCTAATCTGATCAGAGAAGTCCGTGAACGATCCTTGCGAAGTCGATCTGCCAGCTCTAGTCGAACTCCGGTGCGGGACTGACGGAGCGCTTGATGTTCTTTGTTCAAGGGACAACCTCTCACTTAGTCTGCGAAGTTTCGAAAACACATGACCCGTGATAGACTCTTCCGAAGTTTTGCACGGGGGAAATTCAAGTCTCTGTACTTTTGGATGATGAACAAATTTGAGCAGGTCCTGTCGGTGTAGTCGTGGAGTGACGCATGTCGCGTCAAGATTGGCTTCGATGTTGCTTTGACATTGTAAGCATGACTTGAGACTGAAAATCGTCTGCGTGCTTACCTTAGTCCCTTCAGGTTCGATCTGAGGATTGGACTAGCAGAGAGACCCAGGATATGCGGTACAACGCCCGATCTTGCTTTAGTCGGATAGTAGAGATTTCTCATAATCCTGTTTCCAGCGTGCCCGCCGACACATGAATGAGCTGAGACTATCAGCCTGAACTTTTGTAGCAGAAGGTGCGATTACCTTCATCGAAGACGAGGAGTGCCAAGCGACGCATGGCTATGAAGCCGTGGCTCAACGCATCCTCTAGTACGGCGTGGGTTGAGACGACGATGCGAACACCTTCTAGCACGGAGTCCCAGGTACTTTGTTCACTCCAGCGGTCTACGTTGTCTGCGCCAGTCAAGAGCTTCGTTCTGACTGCTGGTAGATAGGAGCGCAAGTAAGCATGCTGCTGCGTGCATAAGGCTACAGTCGGAGCCATAAACCATACCAGCTGTTGAAAGTCAACTATTCAATCTTTGCGCATTGCTTGCATGTTTCGGTATGGGAACGTGCCTTTTCTGCTGGGCAGCAGTTTAGCTCCTCTCGGATACGAAGTACAGCTCTGTGTGGCGGAAATCAGCAAGCTTCTCACTTCCCACAAACTGGCTCACATAGCTGTTTTTCCACTGCCAGTATCCATCTGTATTCAGTCAGCACAAGTTTTGTCTCCCAACAAGCAGAAGCAGCACCACAACGATGACGTTCCCTTCCAAGCTACGCTTGAGCATCTCAGCCTGGTACGAGCGCACCCGTAATTCGTCGACTGAATCTTGTATCGTGTCGTCCATGGAGTATGCAGAAGTTTGTGTCAAAGATTGGGGAGAGTGTGCGACCTGATGTGATGCTAACAGTAAGCAGGCTGGAGGTGTGGTCGCGTCTGACGATGTGGGGCGCGCTTACCCGACCCCCTAGCTTGTTTCGGACTTGCAGTCTACGTATCAACGAGCAGTGGTGTCACGACATGCTGCAGTCTTGGCGATCATCACAAGATCTAGAGCGACTAGTGATAGATCACGACGCCGCATTTCTAACACATGTGAAGGCTCGAGTCGAGCTTGCTTGACTTAACGTGCTTAAACAGGCTGCTCACTGGGCTCACATTTGCGACCTAGACTGCCTTATTGATAAGCTCCAGGAACACTGATGAGCCTTTGGGATACTTCATGATGTCATCAACCGTTATCTTCCCTACATCAAAAAGTCTCCACTCGTGTACATCTCCAAGAGTCAGAGCTTGCACAGTGGGGAGAACGGCCCTACTGAGACCGCGGAGTAGATCACCCTGAGACCTGTCCAAGATATCAAGAAACTCAGCGTACTCGACGTTATTTGGAGTCATGATCCTGCGTCACAGTCACTGATAGTTCGAAATCAGCAGTGACCCTACTCACATCTTATCGGTGATACCGATGTCTGTACCGGCGACGCCCTGATCTAACATGAGACCTAGAATGCCTTTGCCGAATCTTGTCTCTAGCATACATAGGCGCTGTCCAAGCCTCCGTATGTCTGAGATCCACCGATACTTTGTTGTATACTCGTCCGTACTGGAATCGATAGCCGGAAATGTTTCTTCCATCATCCTCTCGGTCAAGTCGGCGACCGACCTGTTGAGCGGGTTTCCACGCTTGCCAGACCGTTGTGTCAGACTAGATGGGGTGACGGCTATTTCCCAGGTCGAGGTATCCGGGCCGCCACAGTCCTTGAACAATTGAAGGACGTGATATCTCCGAAGCAGCTGGGAACGAGACATGGTATGACCCAGACTAGCGATCACGCGGATTCTTTCCGCTCTCGAGACCATACACATGGCTTCTGAGGTCGTGCACCTCTCCTGGGTCTTGCATGATTCCAGGATGTCTTGCAATCCACCTATCAGGCAGGGACTGCCGATATGTATCAGAATCCTTGTCATTACTTCTGTCTTCCCTTTGCTCAGATTCTGGATTGCCCTTCGGATGGGAGGGGTAAGAAAAGTATCTCGCGGGGCTTGGTGCCCCCATACTTCACATTTTCGTTCTTCTTCTGCCAAATATGTTCCGAACAAATCAAGACTTGAAGGAGTATCATGTCTTCGAAGCTTTCTTCTATGCCCAGACTCGCCCTTATCGATGTCACCCCGTTTCCCCGTAGGTTTTCCAGATTGACCTGCAGCTCTAGTTGTGTCGCATCTCCTCGCTTCTTCTCTGTCTGCCACTGTGGGAGCTGCGGTTGACATGCTTCCATCGGGCGAACAATCTGCTGCGAATTCCACATTTGCCTCCTCGCCATCGAAACCATAGTGATCCTGGAAAGGAGGCCGTTGGCTACCATTCTGCGCTTGTCCCAAAATATCTTTTTCTGCCGCCGTTTTTCCAGAATCTGTGGTTCCGTCCAGCTGGGTCGAAGGACAGGTCGAGAAACCTCGGTCATTGCTCGCCTTAGTTGACAATAAATGACTGTTCATATCTACACCGAACAGAGATCGTGCAAGCGATTTCACATCGAGTGAATTCGGAAATTCATCTAGAGATAGCAGTGCAGGGTCCACTGATTGTCCAGCAAGAGTAAACATACTGAACGGTTCGTAACGTTAGCGCATCGTCGCCGAAAAGACTGGGCTGACTGACCCAAGGTGGCGCATCGTCTTCAGGACGACGCCAATGTCTTGACCGCAATCAAAGAAGATGACTGCTATCACTGCATTGACAGCTTTAGCAAGCACGCTTGCTGACTGTGCGCCTTCTTGCTCGTTGAATGTGATGTGGTCGCTGATACCCGTTCGTCTCGCAATGGACGCACGATGTTCGTTGCTGGTTACTTTCGTCTTGAAATCATTGGCATAAGCTCGACAGAAGTTAGCTTTCTTTCGTATCAAATATGCTCTATCCATTACCTCGTGTGACCCCTGCTTCGAAAGCTAAGTAGTTCAGTAAGAACTCACTAAGTGCAGTGCCAAGCTGAGCCAACTTTCGATTTCCATCCCAATCTTCCTCCACAGCTCCAGCTGCTCTTAGCGCTTTTTGTAAGTCATCATGTCTAGAACGGAATCTGTAGCCGACAATGTTCTCGATGACCTGAGCACTCGCAAACGAGGTCATTGCTTCCAGGCGCTAACAAGATTGTTTCTTGAGGGACAGATGGATGAAAAACATGAACGGTTAGATACATGCTATGCAGGAGACTGGAGTCAGCGGCAAGTGATATATTCCACAAATCCCGTGATACATGTCCGCGTCATCAAGCGTGCTGCGTACCTGTGCTTCTTCTCAGCGTTGATCGGTGTCCAACTGATATCAGCGCAGGAAAAGAAATCTCATCCGTTTGTGCCGGGTACTTGCAGCGTTCCGATGACGCTGTGTGATTGCCGATAGTGTGGGCGTGTCTGTTGTGCTAGGGCTTGCTTCCTCGCACCATTCCTAATGCAGTCTTTACCACAAGCACCCGTGGAAATGACCTCTTTCGGCTAGCGCACACGTTGGTGAGACTTGCCTGTCTGTGCCACGCCAGTCTTCTTTGCATTCCCGTAGCGCACGGCTCACGTTCTTCCAAACGCTGCAGCGAGACATATCCTATCAGCTGATCTTGCGACGTTGGACGCATCTTTCCGGCCTTCATCAACTCGCCTGATCAGGAATACATTGCCAACGGCTCAATTCTTGACACCGGTCAGCCAATCTTGGTATCGTTATTAGGCACTCTGCGGGTACGCACACGACTGAGGACGTTGGTTCGCGCTTCCACTGCCGTTACAGCACCCACAATCGCAATACCCAGCATCTGCTCTGTGGCGTTGTTTTTATAGTTTTACTGCACCACAAACTTCTTAGCTTGACTGTTGCTTCCATGCGTAGGTGGGGGCAACCTTTACCCACCCCTCTGTGCAGCTACAACCGACTGCGGGGTAACATAACGGCACGTGCAAGCCGGTCTGCGTCCGTTGTTTAGCTAGAGCCGATCCAAGATAGAGAGCGCGGAACTAGCCGCCACTTGCCGTTGGCGCTCGCATCCAGCGAATGACTGGATGCGTTAGCGTCGGCGTCTAATACTATGACATGAACAGACAAGCTTCGCGCAGAAGGCGCATCCTGTTGTGAGCGCTTTCGACAGCATCGATGCTGACCTCGAGCGCGCCGCTCTCTTTTCCAAGAGGGAAGCTACCAGAGCTTGCGTGGTTTTAGCATCTTGCATCTTGAAGCATCTGAAAGCTTACATTTCGTAAGCCTAGGACTACATCACATGACTAATGCATCCGAATACTCCAGAGCTCAGAGACACACTTGTACATACACACGAGAATACACTCATACATGAGACTCCATTCTACCATCACCCCTGCTTACAAATTCTATCAGGAGATGATTAGAGAGACCCAGATGGTAGAGAATACAGATGCGTAAATTCAGCTGAAAACCATTACAGAATAACTCTGGGGAAAGCTCCGAGGCTTGATCATGCAACACGGATGTTTTCAGAGAGGAACAGGCTCCACATACAAGCTACTCTTGTCGTTCTCCAGAAAGCGGCTCACCAGTGCTACTCTCTGCCCCAAATCTTTGATACCATAGGACAGGACGCTGTATCGAATCCCACACTCCCTGAGCAGATCAAAAAACGCCCCATTCAATGCTTTCCACTCTGAAGCGTTCTGATACGCTATCCTGACACTGTCTGCGCTCAGCCACTCTACATTGCCAGCCTCGCAAACTACCACTGTAGCGCGTTGCATTCTTGACCGTGACCTTGCCCACTCCTCTGTTTGCGCTAGTGTCTTGAGGGCGTCGGGTTAGGGTTAGGGTTAGGGTTAGGGTTAGGGTTAGGGTTAGGGTTAGGGTTAGGGTTAGGGTTAGGGTTAGGGTTAGGGTTAGGGTTAGGGTT
>NW_017306221.1:0-2536 GCF_001642055.1 Alternaria alternata | reverse complement strand
TAGTAGCGATAAGAATGCGATAAGAAGCGAGGCGTAGGATCGCGGTAGTAGGATCGCGGTTAGCTAGCTACACTAGAGAGCTAGCTAGAGAAAATCGAAAGACGCCATTTTGTGCAGATTTACGCCAGGATTTTAAATCTCCATTCGGTTTGTCGATAGCTGCTCTCCTTGTTGAGATATCTGCGCTCAAGTGTAGAGGTGGAGTTTTGATGTTCCTCACGTGACTGCACGCTGCACAGCCACTATTGCAGCGCTCTAGCCACACAATTTAATATAGAATTACGCCACAATTTCAAATCTGTATTTAGTTTGTAAATAGCTGCTCTACTTATAGAGATATTAACATATAACGTTGTAAACTACTAGACCTTGCGCAAACTATTAGACCTTGCGCAAACTACTAGACTCAAAACTTTGCGATATCGATCGGTATACAGCTTGTATGAGCCAGTCCATGCTAGAAACTAGTATACCTAGCGCGAACTACTAGACTCTATACTTTGCGGAATCGCTTTATAGTTTGTATAGGGCTGCGCATGTCTACACAGTTTCCTATACAAGAAACCGCACCTCTAAGCTGTTTTCTGCTACCTAAACCCCGCAACGCGAATCTTAAGCTAAACGCTGTTCCTACACTACATAAGAGGGCACCCAATTATCGACCGAAGCCGACGGCCAGTTAAGACACCCGAATCTCAGCTTGCTAAGAGTGCGTTAGTTAATAGGTAGGCTCTCACTCTAGGGGATAATAATAACAAAATAGACAGGTAGTAGAAGGCGAGCAACTATCCTTAAGGATAGGCGCGCAGTTAGGTGCCTAGGCAACTAGGCTACCTCCTGTAAGAACGTACCCTCTTAAGGGACAGTAATTAAGGTGCAGAAAGCAAGCCGTCTAGGGGACTTAAGTGTCTTCAACTAGTAAAACTTTTAATAGTTCTAGGGGTTTTTATAATAGCAAGCTTAACTAAGGGATAGTAGACGGGCGCCTATCCTTAAGGATAGGCGCTAACAGCAGTTAGGTGCCTTAATACGTTAGGGCGCCTACAAACGTTAGGTGCCTAGGCAACTAGGCTACCTAGGGGAATTCAGACACCGCCTTAAAAAAACGTGACCTCTCAGGGGGGACAGTGGTCAAGCTGCAGGAAGGAAGCAATCCAAAGGCGCGCGTAATGCCCTCCTAGCTAGATCGACGTCGCGGTAACTCTAGACGTTTAACTCTCTATCTTCTAGTGTTTAGTAGAGAGGTCTAGTTAGTAGTCTAGGGGACTTAAGTGTCTTCAACTACTTAAACCTTTAACGTAGTCTTAACTACATTATTTAAAATTAGTATCATACTTTTAAGCCTTGTTTCTAGGGGTATTAGTTGCAGCAACGTTAACTCTAGCTAGCGCGTTACCTAGGGCTCGGCGACTGTCTTAGATTTTACAGGCGACTAGTAAAAGCTTATTTATACACGTAATCCCCGCTCTATCCGTAACAGATAATCTATTTAGTATCACGAGGTCTTGCAGCCTCGTAATAGTTCTTAGTCTAGGAGACGTGGTCCTTACTTATCTAAACAACTAAAAAGGTCCTTACTTTCTTCCCTAGAAGTAAGGCGCAATCTTAAAAGAGGAGGTAAAATTTAGCTATCCGCGCTTCGTGTGCGTAAGCTTCTAAGTAACCTCTCCCCTCAGGAATTAATTCTAGTTATGCTTGCATTAGGGGAAACGCCTTTCTCGCTACACTAGAGGAAATAACTAGGGAACTCGTATGCTTGTCTTTAAGATTAAGCAATTTATACCGCGTTAAAACCTCTCTAGGGGGGATTTAGGCGGTGCACGCCTAGAGTTATGCAGTAATGCAAATCCTAGTGCGGGCAAATTATACTGTAAAACTGCGAATAGCTTATTAAATTAGTTATTGTTTATTTAAAAATACCTTACCGCTTAGATATCTATAGTAATTCTAGAGCTAATACATGCTGAAAACCCTGACTTTAGAAGGGATGCGTTAATTAGATTAAAGCCTAATGCCCTTCGGGGCTTTTAGGTGGTTTATAATAATTTTTACAGATTACATAGCCTTGCGCTAGCGACGGTTTATTTAAATTTCTGCCCTATTAACTTTCGATAGTAAGGTATTAGCTTACTATAGTTTTAACAGGTAATAGAGAATTAGGGTTTAATTCTAGAGAGGTAGCCTAAGAAACAGCTACCCTATCTAAGGAAGGCGGTACTGCGGAGGAATATTATTAAACAGATTTTTAGTATTCGAGAGGGTAACACCAATTAAATACTTAAGGTTCTAGGCAGGGTATTAACTCTAAGAGGGCAGATTAGGGAATGTATAAGCTATAGCTAAGGCTCTACTGCAAAATAGTAGTTAGTAAACTAGGGTTAGTGCGACGAGATGCGTAGGCGTTCCCTAAAAACCCTCCTAAAAGATAATTAGCATTTTACTTTAGGGTTAGGGTTAGGGTTAGGGTTAGGGTTAGGGTTAGGGTTAGGGTTAGGGTTAGGGTTAGGGTTAGGGTTAGGGTTAGGGTTAGGGTTAG